>NC_083469.1:20702792-20735292 GCF_030014155.1 Tachysurus vachellii
TCTGTTGATAAGCTCACAAACCCATCCAGCGTCCACGGTGTTTCTGAAGGTTCAGTAAATACAGTGCTTGAAGCACCAGGCACAACATCGACCTGACAGACTATTTCCTGCTGGCAGTGACGATACAAAAGTAAAGACTATCCTTATTCCTGGGTTGGGCCAGGTGAGATTCCAAATTGCAGGACATATAAGAATCATAGATTTCAACTGAGTCAAAGGAACAGCAGCAAAGGAGACTGGTGGGAATGGTGGGTACGAGTCGGTGCCTCTTCAGCACGACATTCCTTCAACTGGATTGGAGACTGCAGTAGGATCAGGAGCATCTGATCCCTCAGATGTTGTCACTCAGGAGGCCGAGGGGGTCTGTGCTTCTGTGGGCATCGGTTCCTGGACAATATTTAAAAAAAAAAAAAGGTTATTATTCACTTAGATCACCTTCTTTATGCTCTGATACAAAAAACCTCAGTCTTGGTGCATTACACATGTTCCTCTGAAGAGACAAGCTCTTCAAAACATTTTAATTTCTAAGTAAAAAATTAGTTTTTTTTTCCAATTGTAATTTGGTTTAACATTGGAAAAGTTTTTGTTATTTATTAAATTTACGTTAATAAATATTAAAAATTAACATTACTTGCACAATTAAAGGGTATTCTGACAAAAAAAATCGCAGTAAAAAAAAAAAAGATGCTGCCAAACTTTAGACAGCTGGAGTATTTTCAAAACAGGATATGAAATGTGATGTCTTAGTTCAAGATCTTCAGACCTCCTTCTGGTCCTCTGGTGGTACAGGTGTGGTGGTTCCTTCCTCAGATGACACCTCCATTTTCTCTTCCTCCGAGCTCTTGGAGGCTTCCACGCCGTGCTCCGCCTCCCACTCCTGCAACACCTCATCCAGATTGAAGCGGCGACGGTAGTTTACGAAGAAGTTCTTCACCTGCACCACAGACTTGTTGCCGATGACATCGGAAATGGCCTGAAAATCCCTTCCGTATTTCCTTATAGCTGTAAAATCGAGGAGAAAATAAATATTTGGCAGAAATAAACACAGCTAGAAAAAACGAATTAGCAAAAAACACCCTGCAAATTTACCTTGTACAGCAAGAAGCTGCTCCTCTGTAGTCCAGCGTGTGTTAAATTTCTGATTCACCTTTGAAAACAGTGTGCTTAAATTAGACAAATAATAAGCAGGAAAAGATCATCAAAATCAAATCTAGACAGCTAATAACAGTGAATCCTTCCACTTTTTAAAATTCTTAAGAACAAGAAGAAAAGCTAACATCAACATCTAGAAGTAGGACACGTCATACTGTGTGATTACCTCAGCAGGTCGAAAATCCTCTACCCCTGTTTCGAGTGCATCTCTTAAGGCGCTGTTGATCTGTTTGATGCTCTGGATCTGCACACGGGTTTCACAATCACATGCATAAATGTTCCCTCTGACACTGTGCTCACGTAGGTTAATGTAAAATGAATGTAGAGGAGATAGAACCGACCTGTCGTTTAATGCCGATGAGCTCCATGTCCAGCTGCCTGAGGACGCTGGCGGCGGCTGGGCCGCTGCTCGACATGGCGGTCACATCACTCTGGTTCAGGTGCATGCCTTTGGGAGGCTTTCTCTTGGATCGGTGGTGGTTCCTTGGTCCTGGTGCTTCCTTTTTAATGTGAGCTGGCTTGTCGGAGAGAGGCGCTGTCTGAAAAACGGGTAGAAAACTGGACTCAAACCTATTAGACGACTATAGGTTGTAATAGAAGAAAAGAAGCCATTGAGAGAGATTAAATGTCCTAGAATTCCTTTAACTATTTATTGAGACTATATGTCGCAATTTACTCAGCTAGAAGAAAGGAAAGCTTGGGGAAAGAAAGGAACTCTTACTTCCCACCAGCTGGATAAAAATGCACATGATGCTAAAAAGCGTGCCGTTACTAAAAACAAGTAAAAGGACTAAACTATATCAAGTGCATTTTAAGAGCAAAGCATTATGAGAGTCAAGCCATGGATCTATTCAAATTTGTACAGGTACCTTCTGGACAAGTGCAGGTTTGGGATCCTGTTTCTCAGGTCCAGATGAACCCTGAGAAAAACAGAGAGATAAATACTGCATGCTCTTTCAAACAGGGAGAAGAAGAAAAAAAAACATTGCAAAACGGACCAAAGGTAAAAGAATCAAAGTGTGTGCGGGAATGAGAGTTCATTTCCCGAAAGAAAGGAAAAAAAAAAAAATAAATAAATAATAATAATAATAATAAAATAAAAAGTACAGCAAAAGTACACCTAAGATCAGTTCGTTCTTTCCATTTTAGTTTATATGTAAACAAAGTTTTATAATAAGAAAAGAAAAATCTCTACCTCTTTTTTTTCCTCTTTCTTTGATTCAAGTTCTGTGTCACCTAGAGAGTTGAGAGTCGTCTCTTCAGCCTCGTCATCACTTAAAAAAAACAAGGAGGAGTTTCGTTTGAATAAATCATTAGATTAAAGTTACATCACACAAAGTGGATATTTGATGTTGATTAATGGTTAAATATTACTGCCCTTAAAAATTAAAACTGGGGAAAGAATTGCGAAAGTGGGACTATATTTTAAAAAATGTGGTCAGACATAGATAAGTGCATACCCCTCCCATCATTTTATATATATAAATAAATAAACACACACATCGGCCACTTTAATAGGAACACTTGTATTCCTTCTGATTTATGGAATTTCACCAAACAGCCAATCACGTGGCAGCAGTGAAATTCATTTATACATACAGGTCAAGAGCCTTCGTGTTATTAGCCTTAATATTCACACCAAACATTAAAATGAGGGAAGAAACATGAGATTGTTCTTTATAAAATCAATAGTTTCTTAAATACTTAAAAACGAGCCACGTTCAGAGGCACCAAGATCATTCTTTCCCCACGTCTAATGTTTGACATCAACAAGAAATTTGGTATACCAAAGGATCACTGAAAAACGTGGGATGGATGTCAGAAGAACCCTTTCCTTGAAGAAAAAGAAAAAAAATCCCTTTAAAAACAGTTGGCCAGGCCAAGAACACCCTCCAGGAAGTAGGCGTATCTGTGTCAAAAGCAACAATCAAGAGAAACCTTCACCAGAATAAATGCAGGGGGTTTACCACACGATGGAGAAGACGGCAAAAACCCGGACGTTCTAGAACACGGAGAGAATATAGACAACCTACGATCAACTTGTACCAGAATAATGGGAAGAGAAGACAGACATGAAATGTTCTGAGGCCAGTCACCTATCCTGACTCTGACTGAGCATGCATTTCACTTGCTGACAGCAAAACGGCCCAAGAACATGCAGGAACTGAAGACCACTGAAGTAAAGACCTTCAGAGCCTCACAAAGGAAGAAACTTTCTGCCTGTGGATGGAAGTCTATGGGTTTTCCCTGCAACCAAGTATTAATAATTAATAATTGATCATGTTAGTTTGCCCAATTACTGAAGTTTTTTATTACATTTTTTTGAGGAGGGTTGGATTCAGCGCAACACATAGAACTCTGTTGATTCCTACACCGGTCACTAAGTCTTGATGCGAAAAACGCTTACAGTACAAATATTTCACACAATAAAATACAATCAGAAATATAGTTCTAAGACCTGACTGTGTGTATAATGAACGTCTTACCTCTCCTCTCGATCCCTCTTCTGTTTGCGTGCATGGCGGTCCATGACACTGGTCTTGCTGCGTGTTTTCTTCCAGGAATAATAGAATCGCACAAGGCTTGCGATGGATTTGTCTGGAAGCTGAAAAATGAAAGGAAAAAAAAAAAAATATTGTATCCACTGAGATCAAATAGACCTCCACAATTATTCCCAGTGTTACACTCATTAAAGACAAATGAACGTACACTAGTCGCCATTGTTTCACTGCAGCTGCAGACTTTTGTTGGGGGAAAAAACTGGGATGTAAATTCCCTACGATACAACTTGGGTGGATTTAACATGTTTTAAGCACAGTCTTGTAATTGCTTGTGGGGGCTCACCATTTGTTGAATGCGGTGGAAAGTTTTGCCGTGAAAGCTGAAACCTTGTTCAAACAGCACTTTGTCCTCTACTGTCCATTCGTCAGGGAAAGGGGTGAAGTTGGGCAGGTCGGCTAAAGACTTCTCTATGTTGTGTTTGTGCCAGAAAAGCATTCCCAATGCCTGTTAAGAAAACAAGATATTAGAACATAAAGGCAAGGATGCTTTCCTAGTAACTAACAATTAACATATTATATTATATATTAATCATATTACCTGAAACATAGTTTGCGCATCAAAAATATTAAACTGAATTAGATTGAGAATCACATACATCTTAAATGCACTGAAATACAAAGCATTAAAAAAAGATAGTTTTACCTGTTCCATGTTGTACCCATGCTTCTCTTTAGCTATTGCAATATACTCATCCACTTTTTTTTTTTTTTTTTTTAAATGGAAAAACAAAGGGGGTGGGGGAGAGAATAGACATTCATCAATATTCAGAGCAGAGGTTTATACAATGAGTTTATTATCCTGTAATTTTGGACAAAATCCACCTTGATGGAAAGTATAAATAGGTTTTTCCCCGCAAAGTTTTTTGTAAGCTTGTACAAAACTAAAGTGCGCCGTTCTGCCAATCAGATTCTAGATTCTACATGATCGTGCTCCTTCTTATACGTTACTGTTTATCTACTGACTTAAACACATATTCTAATAGTATCTTAGAGAAAGAAAAAAAACATTTCGTTTAGCAAGGGAAAGTGTACTTGGTGATTTGGAGATGTTCTTTGATAGCAGACCTTTTTTTTTTTTTTACATGGAAGTGCAAGTGCACAGTGTGTTGCTTCTCAGTACAGTGAAGTCTGTACAACAGAAAGGTTTACATTCTCTGGTTTCTCAGTAAAATATGGAGAAAAAACAAAAAAACAAAACAAAAATCACAGGAAGGGCAATAGAGTGGGAGTGAGAGATAGATACTGGTGAGGGAATGACTTGATCATGACTATAATGTAGGTGTGAACAGGGCAGTCACAACACTGAACTGAACTCTAACCTGCTGAAATGTTGTTCATTAATCAATTAAATATTGCGAACATTGGCAAACCATTGTGGTTTAAGCGGATTAACACGTTCCATGACTGTGCTGGTAAACAAAATAATGCAAATGTTTTGGTAATATCAAATGGACCAACTAGTCAAACCAGTATGCTGTCTCTCAGATCTATGACCAATTGCTTTAAAACGGATCACGGAGCTTTATATTTCCAAATCATGTCCAATCAACTGAATTTAATATCTGTGAACTATATTAAAGCTGTAAAACATCTCAGTGATGATCAACAGAAACATCATAGTTCAGTTTGAGTTTCATAGTAGAGTCTGAAAACTGATTGTGGAAAATGGTTTCTGTTGTTTATGCTATCTTCTAAATGTTCTCTCTTATGTATATACCTGGCTAATAAATCAAGTAAATGAGGAACACGTGCATATTTAGGCTGCTGCAGACATTTAAGCAAGCTCTTTTCTGTTCATTAACTGTTACTTAACACTACTTACACGCTTTTGGACTGTAGTGGATCATTTATATAAGCTCAGAGATTACAGCTACTCACATTTAGACTCAGACAGAGTCTGGTTAGGAATCCACACCAACATCCCCAGATTCTCTCTTTCCTGGCTTGCCTTGGCCACTTCTGGCAAGAAGAAAAAAAAACACACACACACACACACACAAGCGTCACATATAATAAAGCAGAGAAAACGGATCTGCTTTTTAATAGAGTTTTGTTCTCGCTAAAGCCCGTTTTATCTTGTGGTCAGACTAAATACAGTGTTGGTTAAACTAACCGACTATGGGATAAGGTGTTCTCAGTGTCAGCTTATAGAATGAAACACTCTTCAAAGTGAGCTGAAGTCAATAAGCAATATTTACTGTCCATTAACATGTGGTCATTGATGTTTTGCCATCTTCCTGGTGGTTTTTAAGCAAGCGTCAATGCAGCAGTCACGTTCAGAGATTTTATGGAAAGATTTCTGACTGCTTTGTTGCCATTTTTTGTCTCAATGCTGGTGAGCATGGCACTTACTATGTTCTATGATCAAAAAAATAAAAAACATCTTTTATTATGTGATTTTGTCTGCAACAGCAATATCAGGGTGAAAAGTTGTCTTGGCATCCAAACGCGGCGAATCCTGATTTAAAATGATTTAAAAATGGCGCTAACAAAGTTCTCTATTGTCTTTTTGGTCACGGTAACCCCACCCACAGCCCCTGACACAAGAGGTTCTTAAGTCTAGACCAGCAATGTTTTGGTGCTATTTAAGAACCACTTTTCCTGGTCCAGAGCCGGTGCTTTGGGTGTCGAAAAAGAAAGAACTGATTTTAAATTAGGCTCTGAACCAGCACTCAAACTGCCTTGGTGGCAAAGGGGCATTAGTTTCGTAAGTGTGCTCTTTGCATGGAGATATGAAAAGGCTACACTGCAGTATATTGCATTAATATGACTATGACCATCTTCTCACCTACTAGTCAATCTGATATAATTATGATATATCCTAGATGGAAAAAAAATTGGTCTGGTTAGCTGCCAGTTCACAGGCTGAACTAGTCATGCTGGTAGACCATCTTTAGAAGCTGGCAATTTACAGTATTTTTCAGCATCCACTTTTCTTAATTAAATTGATAATTAAAATAGCTTACGTTTTCTAACTGCTATCATGACATATTCTGTAAAACAGCTTGCCTATGTTGCAGTCTTAGCAGTAATTTAGAAACTGGTTTCATCTACCAGTTTGACTAGTTTAGCTCAGCGCATGTTTTTTTGGCAGCCAAACTACATATTATATATGAACTTCTACTACTATAGCACACATACACACTCCAACTTATTAGATACACTTGTACTTTCATGTTGTTATCGAATCAGATATTTGTGTGGCACCATTAAAATAGTGTGATCTCTGTAACCATGGCATAGAATTTGGTACAAGATACGCTGGTTTGAGTCTTTCACACACACACACACACCAGTCTCTAAAACTTACAGAAAGTGGTACAAAAAACAAACAAACATTAGTTTGTACAAACAGTTTGTACAAACAGGCCAAATACACACCAAATAGGGAGATAACGGTGGCAAAGGAAAACCACGCAGAAAAGCTGAAAAAACAGCTTTCAACTAATGAGACTACAGTGGAATGGCCTGAAAGTGATCACCAGTTAAAAGACCCCATCCCCCCACCACTGAGACCAATGGGTTCTACTTCAGGGTTGAAAAACAAAAGCCTGGTCTGACACCTCATGCCCACTCTGACTATCTTACAACATGGCCATCAACACCCTCCCCCTACTGTTCCTCAGCCTGTACTCAAGATCTGTGAAAATGATGTACGCAAAGTCTTTAGCAAACAGAAGATAAGGAAAGCCAAAGGCCCAGATGGTGTCTCTCCAGCCTGCCTCAAAGCCTGTGCTGTCCAGCTATCATCCATCTTCACATTGACCTTCAACAGATCACTGGAGCTGTGCGAAGACCCGTTCTGCTTCACACACTCCACTATAATCCCTGTAGCCAAGAAAACAAAAGTCGCAGGGTTAAATGACTACAGACTCGTTGCTTTAACGTCTGTGGTCATAGAGTCAATTAAGAGGCTGGTGTTGGCCTCTTGTAGGACATCACTGGACCCTTGCTGGACCCCTGCAGTTTGCTTACCAAGCAAACAGGTCTGTGGATGACGCGGCCCACCTCCAACATTACATCCTCCAACATCTGGACAAACCAGGGACTTGTGCAATAATCTTCTTTGTAGATTTCAGCTCCACCTTCAACACCATCATTGATACCCTCCTGAAAAAACTGACACAGCTCTATGTACTCACCTCCATCTGTCAGTGGATCACCAACGTCCTGACAGACAGGCAGCAGTGAGTGAGGCTGCAAAAACTCACATCCAACACCCACACCATCAGCACTGGACTGCGACTCCTCAGGGCTGCGTTCCCTCCCCGCTGCTTTTCCCTCTCTACACAAATGACTGCACCTCTAAACACCCCTCTGTCAAGCTCCTGAAATTTGCAGATGACACTACAGTCATCTGTCTCATCCAGGACGGAGACGACTGCATACAGACAAGAGGTTGAGTGGCTTGCTGTCTGGTGCAGTCACAACAATCTGGAGCTGAACATGCTCAAAACTGTGGAGATGATAGTAGACTTCAGGAGAAACCCTCCTGCCCCCCACCCCCACTCACCATCATGGACAGCACTGTGGCTGCACTGGAGTCAATTAAGTTCCTGGGAACCACCATCTAACAGGACCTAAGGTAGGACATTCAAATTGACTCAATTGTGAAAAATGCCCAGCAGAGGTTGTACTTCCTTTGTCAACTGAAAAAGTTCAACCTGCCACAAGCACAGATGACGCAGTTTTACTCAGCTCTTATTGAGTCGGTTTTGTGCTCGTCTAGAACCGCTTGGTTTGGGTCAGCCAGCAAATCTGATTTAAGAAGACTGACTGTTAGGGCAGCAGAAAGGATCATTGGTCTACACCTGCCCAACCTTCAGGACTTGTACAACTCTAGAGTGAAGAAACGGGCAGGTAACATCATTACAGCCCCCTCTCACCCCACCACAACCCGTTTGCACTTCTCCCTTCAGGAAGACGCTACAGATCTCTGTGCACTAGACCATCTAGGCACAAAAACAGTTTTTCTCGCATGCCATATCCGGCTTAAACAGGTAATACAGGGATTATTACCAGTGTTTGGTAATTCATTCTTCATCTCTAATTACTGCCTCTTTCTCAAGTACTATGTAAATATGTAAATCCATATGTATAAGTGTATGTATGTACCAAGAGCACCTTAAAAAACGACAACAAATTCCTTGTGTCTGTGCACGCTAAGCGAGTAAAGCTGAAAATACAAAAGCGAGTCTGTAAACAGAGCTTATTTGAGTTACCACAGACATCTTGCCAAAACTATGCCATGGTTAAGGTCAAACAAATGACAAATATTTACTGATGTTCTTGATCTGTATATAAAGCTGCTGGCACAATGATTGGATAACTGCAAAGAATGTTCAAGTGTTCCTAATAAAGTGGACTCTGTGTGTCTATACAGTTGTGGCAGGTTCGTTGGTGTCCACATACTTTTGGCCCTATTTTACAAGGTACTAGAAAAAAAACGACATTTTGTTCTTGTGTGTAAGAGTTTTAGAGGAAACAATAATAATAAAATTATAATTTAAAAAAAACACCAGAGTTTACTTTAATAAACATAAGCAAGTGATTCCAATGTATTGAAGAAACCAGACAAAAAAAAAATTGGCAGATAAGGGAACGGCATAAAAATAGAAGCTATAAACAGCCAGAAATCTTATTTTAAAGCACATAAGTAAATCAGTTTGGAGTAAATGGTGCAGTGTGATGCAGGTCTGGTGAACTACACTATAGTGAAACAACGGGCTGTGTTCGAGGCTCCCGCACACTGTAACCTGCGCCTTCATTACACTTCACAAAACTCAAGTCCACTTTACCGGGGTCGTAATCTGGAACTACAGCCTGAAACTGTGGGCCGACTCGCATCCCTCCTGCACCTTCTCACAAACAAAAACAAAGCAAAAAGTCAGACATAAAACAGGCTGAAAAAGTGTCAGAACTTGTACCGAGTGACCGAGGCTACTAACACTGACTTACCGTGCTCGTCATCACTAGAGGAAGGCGAACTTCCTTCCTCCCAAGAATTGTTACTGTTGCCGTTCGAAGTAAAACTTTTCGTCGGATTATTCACCGAGTTTCTGCCCCTTCTCTTCCCCGACATCTCCGTCGTACCCTTTTCTAACATCGCGGGCATCTTGATGCACTGCGCCGAACTTTGGCTACGTCTCTCTCTCTCTCTCTCTCCGTCTCTCTCTCTCACACACGACTAGCTTAGCAAGCTAACAGGCTAAGCTAAGTAGATACTGAGATGAAGGCTAATTCGCGGCCTCGGTGTCAAAAACGAAGTGTGAATATCAACTTAATAAATTGCACAAATCCCCTCAGGAATGAGCGCAAGCAGTAAAACAACGAATCGCGAAGTCTTGAAACTGCAGCGCCGTCTATAGAAATAGCTTTAGCCGAATGAAGTTAGCAATAGCAACCCAGCTAAGTTCCACTAACTGACGCGAACAACATTAAGTCTATAGGATTAGCTAGCAGGCTAACTATTAGCACTCACTGTAAGCTTCAGCCAGAGCTTCAGTGAGCTAGCAAAGATAGCATCGGCTAATGCTAATTTAATTAATCATTTCGCCCAAAATGTTAATTGGAACAATTTTCAAAAAAACATTCTCGATTTGAGGTTACTCTAATTTTAGGACACGCTTTAAGGTCCAATATGGAGGAAAAATATCGTTTGGAAATAAAAACGCAACTGTGTTGAATAAAGTATATGAGCCTCTTCGCACGGAGACAGTAGGGAAGTTCAGTTCTGCACTTCCACACTACTTCCACAGTAAAGAGCCCTACTGAGGTCTGAATGAGCGAAACGCACTCAGTCAAACTGCTGACGGGGAGAAAAAGGGAGTGAAAAGCGAGGGGGAGGGAGTGAAAAACCTACACAGATAGATCCAAGTTAGTGCTATTCATCAATAACTTCATGATACCTTTAGAAATCAGTGTGTGTAAAAGCCACCTAAAGAGCGTTTCTTGCACCTTGCTACATCAGAGTGCAAAAATACACCACAAAAAAAATAAAAGAAAGAAAAATAAACGACTTGCTGCTCTTCTGTATGCTGAATGATGCTCTTATCAGGTCCAGATCGTTCAAAGCCCCCAAAATAATGCCTCTGGAAATGAAAATCATGTCTATGTGTAAAAAATAATAATAATGGAGTTCATGGTTATGTGACCCTCACATACACAGGGGTGATGTACCAGCGGTGGATCAAGTGGTTAAGGCTCTGGGTTGTTGATTGGAGGATCAGCGTTTAAGCCCCAGCACTGCCAAGCTGCCACTGTTGGGCCCTTGAGCAAGGCCCTTAACCCTCCCTGCTCCAGGGGCGCTGTATCATAGCTGCCCCTGAACTCCAACCCCAACCGCCTCAGTTGGGATGTGTGAAGAAAAGAATTCCACTGTGCTGTAATGTATATGTGGCGATAATAAAGGCATCTATGCCCCCTTTCCTTTCCTTTCCTTTCCTTTCCTTTCCTTTCCTTGCCTTGCCTTGCCTTGCCTTGCCTTGGGGTTGTTCACTGCCATTATGTGTTCAGACCTCAGACATACTGAAAACACAATTCCATCTTCATCCACCATTGGGACTTCACTATCGCAGTGTGTAATGTAATTTTGCCCACCATTCAGAACAGTCAGCGGCTCTGCCGATGCTACTGAGACAGGATTTTCAGATCTCTGATATCATTCGTGTTAAAGGTGAATGCAGCAGTCAGAAATCCTCCACAGTTGAAAGCAGGCTCTTGTTAAACTGATTCATTCATCTTTATCTAATTTACTAAGCTACTGTCAGTTTTGTTTAGAGTCAAAGGAGTGTGGTACATTTTAAACATTATTGCCTGCTGTGTAAATCAGTCAAGCACATGATCACTTCATCATACAGTTCATCATGCAGTTTGTGGTGTAAAGGAAAATGTCAATGTTTGGGATCAAATCACAGTTCTCAAGTTGTTTCACAGAGACACTGGATGTAAAAAAAGAATTGTTTCACAGAGACACTGGATGTAAAAAAAGAATGTCTTTTTACTTGAACATCCCGTAATTCATTCATTCATTGATTCATTCATTCATTCAAGTTTCTGTAAATACAATAACATGTAAATTAATACACTCACTCATTTCTCACTCATTTTCTACCGCTTATCCGAACTACCTCAGGTCACGGGGAGCCTGTGCCTATCTCAGGCGTCATCGGGCATCAAGGTAGGATACACCCTGGACGGAGTGCCAACCCATCACAGGGCACACACACTCTCATTCACTCACGCAATCACACACTAGGGACAATTTTCCAGAGATGCCAATCAACCTACCATGCATGTCTTTGGACCGGGGGAGGAAACCGGAGTACCCGGAGGAAACCCCCGAGGCACGGGGAGAACATGCAAAATGGATAAATGTTGATGTAAAATGACCGAAAATTGTCACACAGTAACTGAGAATCGAAGTTCCAGTAGTTCATATCAAATTCTATCTCGTTTAAAACATATCTGCTGCAAATATTTCGGAGCTAAATTTCAGCTCTGAATCACAATCTTAAGTCCATAAGTTGCATGTACATCATAGTATGACAGTAGCCTGTATTACATTTAGTCTAATTTAAAATAATAATGAGCGAAGACAAAGCTTTTTACATTCAAAACTTCCCCAAGACGAATGCCCAAGCCTGATAAAGATTAAAATTCCACATGCAGATTTATTATAGTGACCATTGACCATGTGTACACATGAACACTTATATTTTAGTTATAGTGAAATGTTTGTTGTAATTATACTGGAGGTATTTGACAAATTTTCCATAATTAATTTAGTCACTATTGTACTGTACTACTGTTCACTATTCTGTTATTTATTTATTTTTTTGTTTAGTTAAACGGTTGATCGCTCACATTGAATATACACGTTGACTAACATAACAAATGTCATTAAATTGCATCATACTGTATTGCTGAGGAGACAGAAATTTTAGACATTTAGCAAACGATTCGATTATTACCTACATAACTGTCTGCATAGAGTTACCACTAGCAGAATGAGAGAAAGCATATTTTATTTCTTCTGTGCAATTTAATAAAAATTTAATAGTGCGTTATGTACTGTTATCCATTTTCAGACCACCGAACCAAAAGGTGCCCTGTCCGTAGGGGACTTCCAATCATTCCCATGATGATTCATTTTAGTTCTGCAAGAGAAGCTATATGGATAACTTTATTTTGCAGTTTAAACAAATAGTGTCCTAACTGTTCAAAATAGCTTGTGTAATCAGCTCTGGATCATTGTAGTGGGGAGATTAACTTTATTCTCTCTTTTTTTTTTTTTTTAATTGGATTGCATTTTGTCAACAAATGTGAAGTGTTAAAATATTGTAGCTTATTATACTATAACCTGTAGCTATAGCTTATAACACTACACAATCGATAAAATATGGACTGTATTAAAACTTTGCATTTACATTTTATAACTACTAAAACAGACATTGCTCTCTTGGAATCAGCATGTATTCAGTTTAGATCAATTCAGTTCAATTCAGTTCAGTTTATTTGTATAGCACGTTTAACAACTTATATTGTCTCAAAAATGCTTCAAAGAATTATAGAAATAGAATAAAAATTAGAAAATTTTAAAATTAAATGACTATTTATCTACAATATCTATTCCTAATGAGCAAGTCTGAATTCAAAGAGTTAAAATTTTACAGTACCAAAATTAGGACTGTAGTAAATCTGAGTCCTACAGACCTATTTGTTTCACCAAACCCTTCAAAATCAAGCCCTGCAAGAAAAAAAGTTCAGACTTTAAAGCTCTAAATTTAACTAACTAACTTTATTTTGTTACTTTTTCTCTTAGGATCTTAATATTAAAGGTCCCATTAATATTTTAGTGGGAATCCTCTATAGCCATGAGTATAATATGTCCCAAAACCCAGCACTTCCTTAGCTGGACCTGTGAAGAGTACAAGTTATCACTGGAGGCCAGTCGTGTCACTGATGAACTGAATCTCAGACAATGTCTCATGATTGGTTTAACTTATGCATTGCACTTTTTTTTAATCCAAAAGGTCACACTAAGGTCACGCTAAACCCGGACAAGAGTGAAAATTTATTCAAACTGCAAAACCTGAAAAGTCGTTGTTGTTTAAGTAATGAGTAATTAAGTAACTCACTTCATCAGTTCAGGTTAAACACCTTGTTGCCAGCTGAAACATATTAATCGGTGCGGTAATTATCCAATGCTGTATCTGTATTTGTATTTTGCTCTTTAATCCACTGTTACATTTACGCCGAAATAGGATCATATATTTTTTTTAAAAAGAAGAGGTTCCCTGCTGAATGACCTAGTGCAACATCTTGATAGAAGTTTCTATAAATAATTGGAATTGATAAAGCAGCTTTATGGGCTGCTGCATAATATGTAACACTGTTAGAACTGAGGATAATATAAGAAAAAAAATAAAATCCACACTAATGCAGTTTTATTCCACTTTCAGTGTTCAAATGTGGCTCTAAATCTGGTTTACATTCACATTAAGCAACACGTAAAAGTTTTGTTGATGTGCCATCTCTTGGAAAAAAAGTTTATAAATAAACTTAAGTTAAATAATTTTTTAAAAAACTTTTGATTAATATGAATACAATGAAGAAAACTAAATGTAATAGGAAACATTTAGCCATTGTAATTTATAGAGTTGAATAAATAGCAGACTGGAAGTAAACCTTTACTTCCAGTCCATTAAAAATTTAAGTTGATTCTATTCATATAGATCTGTGTTGTTTATTATGTATAAATATGTAATCACTTGCCTTAAATTATTTAAATACAATAAACTTATCTGGGTTTACAGTGTGGGAGGTAATTTGTGCATCTGTGGTGCCATGATTTTTATATTTGCTCATGTATTAAAATTGTTCCTAAAGAGGAACCAGACTTGTGATAGAACCAGAGGTCTGCTACTGTACCATTAAGTTCTCACTCACTCACTCTCTCACTCACTCACTCACTCACTCACTCACTCACTCACTCATTCACTCACTCATTCACTCACTTTCTATCGCATCATCGGGCATCAAGGCAGGATACACCCTGGACGGAGTGCCAACCCTTCGCAGGGCACACACACACTCTCATTCACTCACGCAATCACACACTACGGACAATTTTCCAGAGATGCCAATCAACCTACTGTACCATGCATGTCTTTGGACCGGGGGAGGAAGATTTCACAAGTAAACACAACATGCAGTTTTTAAATGAAGGTTTTTATTATCAAGGAAAAACAAAATCCAAACCCACATGGCCCTGTGTGAAAAAGTGTTTGCCCCCTCTGTTAAAACATAACTGTGGTTTATCACAACCTGAGGTCAGTTTCTCTAGCCACACCCAGGCCTGATTACTGTCACACCTGTTCACAATCAAGAAATCAACTAAATAAGACCTGACTGACAAAGTGACGTAGACCAAAAGATCCTCAAAAGCTACACATCATGCTGAGATCCAAAGAAATTCAGAAACAAATAAGAAAGAAAGTAATTGTGATCTATCAGTCTGGAAAAGGTTATAAAGCCATTTCTAAACCTTTGGGACTCCAGCGAACCACAGTGAGAGCCATTATCCACAAATGGTGAAAACATGGAACAGTGGTGAACGTTCCCAGGAGTGGCTGGTTGACCAGAATTACCCCAAGAGTGCAGTGACTACTCATCCATGATGTCACAAAAGACCCCACAACAACATCCAAAGAACTGCAAAGAAGAGACTGGGCAAAAATGGCCTGCATGGCAGAGTTCCAAGATGAAAACCGCTGCTGAGCAAAAAGAACACAAAGGCTCGTCTCAGATTTGCCAGAAAGCATCTCGATGATCCCCAAGACTTTGGGGAAAATACTTTGTGGACTGATGAGACAAAGCTGAACTTTTTTGTAAAGTGTGTCCCCATTACATCTGACATAAAAGTAACTGCATAACACTACATCCGGCCCTGGAGGTGTGAAGCGAACGTGCTAACCACTAAGCCACCGTGCCCCCCGGTTTGGATTTTGTTTTCCCTTAAAAGTAAAAACCTTCATTTAAAAACTTCATGTTGTGTTTACTTGTTATCTTTGACTAATATTTAAATTTAAACAATGGCAAGGAAAACTCCCTGAGATGATATGAGGAAGAAACTGAGAGGAATCCAAGTCAAAATGGAACCTCATCTAGGTGACAGCAGAAAGTGTGATTATAAATAATGTTCTTTCTACAACTGAATACAACTTTCCACTGTTTAATCGATTGTTTTAAAAGCCCCTCTGATGTGAAACAAGTTGATGCCAATTTACTTTCCAATTATGCAAGTAGTTGTATGCAAGTCGGTATGATATACTAATACCTTAAGCTCTACAATGCTTTTCTATTCATGTGGTTGTAGACTGTGGTTATGTGCTTGCTGTAGACTTCCTGTCAGCAAGAACCAGTCTGGCCATAAGCAAGGAATTTCCACCCACAGCCCACAGCAGCACACTGGATATTTTATGCTTTTCACACCATTCTGTGTAAACGCTAGAGACTGTTGTTTGTGAAGAAATTTGTTTGTCAGGGAAATCAGCAGTTTCTGAAATACTCAAACCAACTATCTGGAACCACCCACCATGCCACAGTCGAAGTTACTTAGATCACATCTTGTCTCCCTTCTGATATTGGAGGTGAACATTAAAATAAAGCATTCGCCATGTTTTTGGGACGTGATTGGTTTACTCGTGATTCCAAGACTAACCGCAATCGCTTAAGTTTGGTTCGTATGAATATGGTTATTTTGTTACAGGACGTCGTATTTACAGCATGTGACATTTACTTAAAATAGACTTTCCCCTAAACATGAAAAACATTTTCAGTGTTACAGCAAACACTTCCTTGTAGTAATTATGTTGGCTTTGTAGAAGCCAACATTCTGCTTTCCTATTTAAGCTTAGACAAATATTTATCAAGAGTAACTCCTCCTAGGGCTTTCAAGCCACATGTACCAAATTCAGATATGTTGTAGACCCTGTTCTGAAGTTTGTTGCTGTTACTTTTCTAAGCATTGCATTCATGAACTCTAGACTGGACTATTGTAATGCATTACTAGGTGGTTGTCCTGCATCTTTAATAAATAGGCTACAGTTAGTCCAAAGTGCAGCTGCCAGAGTTCTCACTAGGACAAGAAAGTATGACCATATAACCCCAATTTTATCATCTCTACACTGGCTACCTGTTAAGTTTAGAATTGATTACAAACTGCTGCTACTAACATACAAGGCGCTTAACGGTTTAGCGCCCACGTATCTAACTAGTCTCCTAACACGTTACAATCCTTCACGCTCTCTGAGATCACAAAACTCAGGACTTCTGGTAGTTCCCACAATATCTAAGTCCACTAAAGGCGGTACAGCGTTTTCTTATTTAGCTCCCAAACTCTGGAATAGTCTTCCTGATAGTGTTCGGGGCTCAGACACACTTTCCCAGTTTAAATGTAGATTAAAAACTCATCTCTTTAGTCAGGCGTACACATAACACATCCCATTATATTGTGCACTATTACACTAGACTTGCACATTTTTATGAACAGCAGATATGTTAATCCCTCTGCACTGCTCTTCTCTTTTTCTACCCATGCCGAGACACCCAGACATTGTACCAGCTCTGATCGTCTTCCGTGCCCGCCACTGAGATGAGGCCGACTCTGAGAGAATCCTGAGACATCTACAGATCTACCAGCTCCAGTTGGACTCTGTGATACTAAGAGGAGATCTGAACTCCATGTGATCCTTACACCAATACAGCATTTGCTTGACTGTATATTTGTAATCACACCCTCTAGTGTCACCCATATGAGGATGAGGTTCCCCTTTGAGTCTGGTTCCTCTCAAGGTTTCTTTACCAATCTAAGGGAGTTTTTCCTTGCCACTGCTGCCTGAGTCACCTCAGACTTGCTCATTGGGGATAAATACATATACATACATACATACATACATACACACATACATACATACATACATACATACATACGGTGAACTATATATATTTTGAATTTTTATTATATTAATTCTTTATACTACTCCTAATGTTTATCTTCTGTTCTATGTTTATGTTCTGTAAAGCTGCTTTGAGACAATGTCCATTGTAAAAAGCGCTGTACAAATAAACTTGAATTGAATTGAATAAGCGATCCGAGTACCGGTACTTCTGGTACCGGGTCTCAAATTGGCCTTTTTTCCCATAGACTCCCATTATAAACTTTGGAGGTTTATAACTTGGCAAGCTTTGGAACTATCTACACCAAACTCTGCCAGCTCCTTTAGGGTGATACTCTGAACAAACTTTTAAATCGGTGTACCGACTGGCCTTTCGGTTGTCCCACGGCCCCGCCCCCAAAATATGCAAAATCAAAAAACTTTTTACAACATGGACATGTGACATATCAAAACACTCAGAACAATGAGGGGAACTTCCTCACGGGTATTCTGATGACATCACATGCTGGTCTCCACTTGCCTCCAAATGTCTAGCGCTCCACTAGATTTCACAAGTTATATGTCCACTTGCCTCTAAAAGTAACACTGACCCTTATGTCCACTTGCTTCCAAAAAGCACCGGCCTTTGTGAATACTTGTCTCGTCAAAGCCAACATCAACGTTTGTTGCAACAAACTTTACAAATCTAGTTATTCAATGAAACTTGTGTTAACTGATGATCATGCCAACTCAAAACCTTGACATGCTGAAATTTGAAGGAAATTCTGAAAATTACGGAAATGTCTTTCCTTTGCATTTATCACATCCAGACACAATGTTTTAGTATTTAAAAACTTTTGTTTCATCCACAAAAGTGAAAAGGAAGAATGTGGAATTTAAAGATTTGTACCAATTGTCTAACAGCAGCTGCTGTTTATTTCATCAATCAATGAATGTATTATTCTATATATAAAATATATAAATATACTGTATAACAGTATACCTAACACCTACAGGACTGTGGGTTTAATACCTGCCTCTGCCATGTGTGTTCATGTGGAGTTTACAATTCCACATTGAGGTAGAGGGATGACATGATAAGTCCACATGCACACACACACTCCAAAGCCGAGCATTGTAGGAAAATTGGCATTTTTAAATTGTCAGGGTTGTGTGTGAGTATTTGCGCTGTTCTGCCCTACAAGAGACTGGCATCATGTACAGCGTGTACCATACTCTGTGGGATAGACTAGATGTTCTCACCAACCCTGTAGGATAAGCGTTGTAGAGAATGGATGGATGGATGGATGGATATAAATACAGCAATGAAAGCTTTATCTCTCCTTTACATCAGTTTTTATTTCTAGCCTACAGGTAGACACTCTATTCCAAAGCAGACATTCGGTGCTTAATATCATTGATATTCTAAACAAAAAGTCCAACGAGCATGTGTAGATTATTATAATGAATAGATTATTATAATCAATATTATATTTACATTTCATTTGTAATTTACTTCAGTCATGATAGCTGAAATTGTCTTAACCTGTTTTTTTAAGCTAAAGCCCTTGAATACCTTAATAAATCTATCTGCACAAAAACAACCTTATAGTCACACAATAATTATAGATCTGACACACACACACACACACACACACACACACACGTCTGTCTAGTCATATCAGCTGAAGCAAAAATCTCTTGAACACTCATTGTAATCTCTTAATTCGTCTGATCTCTGGATTAATTTACTGAGGATTTATTTTGGTGAGGTTTTCAGATTTGCTGACTCAATTTCACATGCATGCCCTGCGATGGGTTGGCACTCTGTCCAGGGTGTATCCTGCCTTGATGCCCGATGACGCCTGAGATAGGCACAGGCTCCCCGTGACCCGAGGTAGTTCGGATAAGCGGTAGAAGATGAATGAATGAATGAATGAATGAATTTCACATGCACCCATGTTTTCATAAGGCAATTAAACCATTTCTGTCATCTGTAATTAAGTGCCATTCTCTGCTCAGTGGTTAAGATGTTGGACTTCTAAGTTTAAATCCCAAGACCCTCAACTGCTAAGTTGTATAAATGAGATAAATGGGGGTCGTTCTTTATAAGAGCACTTGGCCGATTACGCTTTGTTTAAACTTTTATTGGGCTTGTTTTTCCTCACATATCTTCAAGACCATTTTTGACAAATTAAAAGGAAACTTGTTTGATATTAACCTGAAATCTTCATCCACTAGGTGGTGTGCTTGTTGTGGTCAGTATTTGATGAGGGCTTCCTTTTTCACCCCCTGATTGATGGCTAGCTGAATCTGAGAGCTGCTGATTGAGTGTTCAAGTTTCAAGGATGATTGGATTTTATAATCAAATCAGGTTTCAAGCATGAGCAGGTGTGTAGTGGGTAGAGAAAAGCTATGATGTTGGAGATTAAGTGCTTATCTGTTGTCTTGTCAGAAGTGATTACATTATTATTATTATTACGTTTTATAACTGACGAATAGTTGTCTAGATAAATAAATATCTCGCCATGTAAGATTCCATGCTAGCGTTTGGAAGGTTAAATCCCAGGAGAGTGATTGTTGTGTCCTTAAAGCAAAGCTGCAAACTATTTAGCTACAAGCTTTGGATACAAGGATATATTTTTGGAAAGAAAAATGTAGTGTTACATGGCATACTACTATATACTATAACTAATTCAGCAGACAAAGCCTGGACAAAAACAACAGATTAGATGTCCCAGAAGTCGTACTTTTTATGATTAAGTGTTGAAATCCATCTTAACACCCTAAAGTTCTCTGGTCTGTTAAAGAACCCAGTGCTAAAGCCTGGTGTTTTCACTAGGGGGGATGTTGTACAAGGTGATCTCCGAGTGCTGAATGTTCTGAATGTTCTGTATGCACGGGTCACCTGATAACACGCACAAATGTTACCCAACAACCCCACCAGGATGGGATCAAATGACGACACAACACCAAGTGTGTACCTGCATATCACTATCATCTAAAATATATCTCTAGGCGGTCATTAGTCATTTGTGACTTCACAGTGTCAACAGGCAAAATGTGAGGAGCTGAAGGAAATAAAGTGCAGATATGGAATCACTCAGATTGTATATGCCATCAGTTTTATCTGCACTGATGCCACTTTTCATGGAACGATTAGAACAGTGTGTACATTGTGACTATTTTTACTGGTAAATATTCTGTACTAGATTCCGTGTCTTTAATAATAAACGATAGATAACTGTTTTGTCTTTTAGGATTTTGATGTAATTTGATGTAATGTTTTAATTTGTTTGCTGAATGCATCGCTATTATCCTTGTTCCTTTTTTTCTATAGATAAAAGTTTTTTTTATAAGATAAAAGTCTTATAAAATGAAATATATTTTATGAAAATTAAAAAAGAAAAGCTTCGCCTGTTGGTGCATAATGAACTGTATGTATAAGTATGACTACTAGTAAACAATTAACTGTACACCAAACACTAAACTGCCATATATAAGTTCAAATGGAATACAGTGGCACACCAACTAATCTCTTTTCCATGTCACGTGTTATCTTTAGACTTTGTAGTATGATAACTAAAAAAAAAAGTACTTTATAGATCATTTTATCTTGTTGCGCTGGTGGAAAGATGACTAATGAATCACAGTGGCTTAGTGGTTAGCGTTTTTGCGGAGCACCTCCAGAGTTGTGTGTGTGTGAGGAGTTTATATGTTCCTGCTGTGCTTCAGGGGTTTCCTCTGGGTACTCTGGTTTTCTCCCTAGTACAAAAACATGCCTGGAAGCTTGATGTCTTTTGTGTCCAGGTTGCACCGATGCACTTTATGCGGCAAGGACTATCTCACTTAAGTCCTTAGCTCTGTGTTGTTCTATGTAGCACCATGGTCCTCAATAAACGTCGTCTCATTTCACTGTGTACCGCGTCAGCTATATATGGTTGAAATGACAATAAAAGCTTCTTGACTTGATTGGCGTCTCTAAAATGTCTGTAGTTGGGTTGGTGCCCTGAGTCCCCTGGGATAGACTCCAGGTTCCCCGTGACTCTGCCTAGGTTAAACAGTACAGAAAAACGATGGAATATCATACACATTTAAAAAAAAAAGGCTCTAATAATTGAATAGTTAGATTATGCTCATAAAATGCATCTATACTGAGGGGAACTGTGGAATTTAAAGGAGCCTTTAGCTCTAAAAGTTTGAGACTATCTGGCATAGCGAGTGAATATAGGGGCTAAATATTATGACAAGGAATCCTCATATGGAGAGCAATATTATCATAATATTATTAACAAAGGGAAAGTGAATTATAAAGCTATAAAACTGTCCTACCATAGAAAGCATTTATAGGACTTTGTAAAACAATACAGCAAGTACTTTGTTATTATGTCTAGTTTATTACTATACCTTTATCAGAAAATGCCTGAAGTTATTGGCGTGTATTTTGATAGTGTAAATTCTTATTCTAAGAAAATGCCTCCATCAATAAATTATATAAAGAAGCATGAAATTAAGGGTGTACGAGGGAGGCAAGGACACACCGAGAACTACTTTCAGGGCCTTACATGTAGTCATATGGACTCACTCATTTTCTACCGCTTATCCGAACTACCTCGGGTCATGGGGAGCCTGTGCCTATCTCAGGTGTCATCGGGCACACACACACTCTCATTCACTCACGCAATCACACACTACGGACAATTTTCCAGAGATGACAATCAACCTACCATGCATGTCTTTGGACCGTGGGAGGAAACCGGAGTACCCGGAGGAAACCCCCGAGGCACGGGTAGAACATGCAAACTCCACACACACAAGGTGGAGGCAGGAATCGAACCCCCAACCATGGAGGTGTGAGACGAACGTGCTAACCACTAGTTGCTTAATTCTATGAAAAACAATAACAGAAAGTGATGACTTGTAATCACACACTAGAGTGTCACCCATCTGTGTGTTTTCCCTTGCCAATCTAAATCCATACAGATTTCTGTAAAGCTGCTTTGTGTTCAAACGAATGAAATTTTATCACAAAAACTGTAAGAAATTCAGACACAGTGAAAAGATTTTTGCTTCTAATTGCAGAAATAATGGTTTTCTGAAAATCCTTTTTTCTGTATAACGTGATATGTGAAAAAAAAGTTACATGTCATATGATATTCAATTTTCAGTAAGTAAAACACATCTGAGGAGCTAGAAATGTTGTATATGAATTGATGCACGAAAGGGTTAGTAGGTATAATGTGTTATTTTCTCATCATGAATGCACCGAACACATCATGATGGAGATCTGCATGCTGAATAAAGGGCTTTGGGGGCTATAATACTTTCATTGCAATATTCATGGATGGTTTAACAGGGAAGGATTCGATGGGACATGTAGTGTGATTATTAAAAGTCGAGGACTGAGAAAGTTTCGTTTCCTCTAAAATCTAAGTTCTCGTGCAAAGCCCGGATTTGTACCACGCCCTGCTGTTCCCATGCATTAGTAAGCAAACATACCGCTCTTCTCTACATGGAAAGTTTTACAGGTCTTTCAGAGCTTGTTGACGTCACATCTGCATGCTAACATTCGTGGCCAATGAAACACGTGCGCTCGAGACACGGCGTGTGTGTGTGTGTGTGTGTTGAGGGGGGAGGATGGGCGTGCCAGATGCACTGCATTATAAAAAGAGCTGGATGGTGTTGAAACGGGCTTTGACGGCGGACGAAAGTAACATCATCAGTAAACAAGTTCTCGGTTCTTGGTTCATACTCACATGGATTATTGACTTTACTGATCTGTCCTTGTGGCTGTAACTGTTTAAGCCTTAACGCTGTGTAGGATTAGTCACAATAACAGCTATAAACTACCTCCAGTAAGTCTGCAGATGTTTCAGTTTTGCACCTTGACCTCAAAGTCAAACCAACAAAAACACCAGAACAACTTTATTCACAGTAGAGTGCAAAACAACAACAAAACCAAACCCGAGGGTAGAACAGATGCCTTTGGATGTGGGGATGTACGAGCGCCGGGCAGATTATAAATCTGAGAAACAGTGCCAGCGAACCTCGCTAGCTTACTATCGGGCCGTGCGGGATTTACTGCCGGTGTGGCTGCTGGAGGACATTCGCACCACCGAAGCGTTTCACTGGGAAGACGAAGGTCGCGCATGCGCTTTCTCGCCATCCGAAGCGCTTCTCTATGCGCTCGTCCACGACCACCAGCAGTACGCGCGCCACCTACTCCAACGCTTTGCCGTGCACGCGCTGGCCATGCCGAGCGCGAGCTTCCGCTGCTGCGCGCACTCTTCCACGCCACACGTCGCCGTAGCCGTGCGCTACAACCGCAAAAACATCCTTAAAATGATGATGGACACCCTCAAGGATTGCGCAGACGAAGGCGCAAAAAAGCTGCTTTTGAATCACCGCGGGTGCGCGCACGCAGAGGGCGGTAAAACGGCGCTACACCTGGCGTGTGACCTGGCGCGCCCTGAGTGTCTGCTGCTGCTGTTGGGCCACGGCGCGTGCCCGTACGTCACCGATCGTGCCGGAGACACACCTCTGGACTGCCTCCTGCAACAAATCAGTCAAAGTGCCACGGACATGCGTACGAAGCGCGTGTGCCTCGGATACCTGGTGCTGTTCATGCCTGCTTTACGCTTCCGCATGCGCACGGAGCTGCGCGAGAACCCGGCACTGTGGAGTCGCCTCATCGGCGTGCAGGCGGTCCAGTGGCTCTCCGGTCAATGTCCACCATCGCTCTTTGTCCAATGCATGCGTAACGTAACACGATCCGTCCCTGATGAACAGCTCGAGTCCCTGCCCGACTTCCTCAGACCACCCGATTTCAGATTGCACCAGTCTTAACGCAATAACGCACGAGCTCGGACTGACTCATAAAATGACCCCTTATAAGAAAAGTGTGTAAAAAGTGTCGAAAGCTTCAAGTTATGGCGAGATGTTCCCCGTTATTTCTGCTGGTTGATCGAGTACTTACTACCATTTAGAGCTGCTACACTACACTGAATACTGCACTGTAAATATGTTGATGTTGTAACATAGAATGACGCTTTGTAACTGTTTAAAATATATTTTTTAAAAAGTGATTTTTTTGTGTGTGAAAATTATCAGTGTATTTCTTAAACCCCTTGTGTATACAGTGAATTTCACACACACACACACTCACACACACAGTTCATATGTGATTGTCCTGTGCTAAATCATAATCAGGCTTAGGCATTTTTGGTAAACATCTTTTTTTGTTTGTTTTAATTCTCGAAGTTCATATAGACAGCATAAAGTGATGACAGCAGCAGTAAAAGCATGGTTAATGGAATTAGTGATAATATACCATACGCGTAACATCAGTGCTCTATAATGAGTGCTAGTGTTTCCCGTTTCATTTTCACCAACAGCATTGTGGTCAGAGGAGAAGAGGAGACGAAAAGAGGACACCGGTGTCCCAGAGGACTCTAAATTAAAGGCAAATTATCACAGATAAAAAGTAAAACAACTGCACTACGAATGCAATGTTGATATATGTACGTACGTACCATAATTCATTTCATTGCATAATATTTCTGAGCTGTCTGTGTTACAGAAAAATGTACAGACAAATCACAAGATGAGTTACAAAAAGACACAGTACCATTATATACGTCTCGTATTAAATTAAAATACACCTGATACACATATTTATTTGTTAATAAAGTGCATTCTCTAAATGAAGGTACACGGAAAGAGCAAATACAGCAAATACACCGAGGTGGCTTATAAGAGTGCTGTAGACTGTCACGTTAACACGAACCAGTCTACTAATAACCAAGATAACCAAGTTACAGCAATGAAGAAAAAAACAACAAAACACCACCTCTTTATCTCCTTTTCCAACTTCTGATCATTCATGCATACAGCTGATCTGAACCGACAAACAGCAGGTATGTGAATAACTAAGCATTAAGCATGCCTTGTGCCTGAGTGTATGAAATGAATCCTGGTATCAGCTTTCACTAGCTATTACGAAGTTTGAGCATTTTTTACATACATTCCCAGTTGAGTTCTGTGTCAAAGCAAAGACTGATATATATTAGCAAAATAGTTCCGTTATATTTGTTCTTTTGTTGATTATGACGTGACTAGACCTTAATGCTCAGTATCAATCATTTGAGGCTCTCATTCATCTACACCGGTTAAAAATTGGGAAACTGAAAAGTTTTATTAGATTATAATTATCAGTATGGAATTCCAAATCCATTACTAAGCACTTTTGGTCCCAATAATTTTAGTTCTGTGTCAGGAAGTTTTTAGCTTCATAATGTTTAGCCACATTATGTTTTTGGCTGTACAAGGACACTAACATGTAGCAAGTGTTAAGTTTAACATACTGTTACTGTAAACATATTTAAATAGACTTTCGGTTTGTTAAGCATCAGGGACAAGTCTCTGGTTGCTTCAAAAATGTGTGTGGTGGCCTGGGTGTTTTTCTCGTCCTACTTTACATGGTATATTCTGAAAACTACAGACGTTCCTGAACTGTTTCTCTTCTACGTGTATCTTAAGTGCAATGTAAAATCTGGCCGCTCCAGAATGTGAAAAGGGAGAAAATGATCACATTTCAGACTGTGGCACAGCAGCATTGTGGACATTCTGACAGCCGGAATCTGATTACAGACCGAACCGTTTAAGCTTATGTCCGTTTCGCTTAATCAGCCACAGAAATATATTAATTCACAAAATCCAGAATGGCATTTTCTGGTTTAAAGCTGTGTTCTGTTGCCACAAAGTAAACAGCTGCATACAGTTAATATTAATAGATGTTATACACCAGACATGTAGGTTAGCAAACGTACGTTTGTACATTTTATAAGTTAAGAATTAGCTTGTACACTTTTTTTAATCACCACTATCTTAGTCCGCGCAGAATAGGAGACCATTAACGTGATTTCACTCGTCTTGAGCACTCAATTAATGCTCTTTATGACCAATCCCTTCACATATTTATTTTACGTCAAGATCATACTTTAGTCTCTGTCCCTTTCCCATTTCTGTCTGTGGGGACCACAGTTCATTTTCGTCATATGCATTACATGGTTCTGATTTTGATTTATTTTTCTCCTTTACCTCCAAGTGGCTGATCTTGAGTTTGTAATCTCTGACTTACTTGTGATAGGAGCGGCTCATCGTGTGCATTGTGATACTGTCTGGACCGTTTCATATTAAAAAAAAAAAAAAACTAAATAAATAAATCATAACGGATCCTGATAGTTTGGGTAAAAAGTTAAATAGTGCATGGTTAAAACAAGATAATTAAACATATTTTTGAGACTTCCCTTCAAAACTTATCCATCAAAAATTCTGTACACTCTGTAAAGACACTCTTCTATACACAGTTTAAGAACAGCCAATAACACCCCCCCCCCCCTCCACCCCCCAAAAAAATAAAATAAAGTGATCACCAGCAAAATCAACATAACTGTTTTTACAAAAACACACAACACAGCTGTCTAAATCACCTCCCACTCCTCTTCGAGTTCTTCCCCACTGAGGGAACCTGTGTTGGCATGATTTTTGCCAGTGCTGTGTGGCAGGGTCTTGGTGAGGCGCTGTGTCAATGCACCGGTTGGAGTAACGGCCCAGAGCTCATCCATGGGAGTCACTGCAACAAAGAGACTTGATTGAGCCTTGTGTAGAAAAGAGGTTTAAAGTTTCAGTCCACTCTACAGACATTTCTGTAACTCTAAAACAAAAGTAGACTACTTTTCATTTCGGCTCGAATGCTGCCAGTTCCTCGTGTTTTGATCATGTACTGGATCAAAATACAGTTTGCAAAATGATTCCACCCGTGTTATAAAAAAAACTAATTTAGTTTTGGTGTAAGCAGATCAGTCAGAGAAGCATCCAAGGGGCTAGTGGGGAATCTTAAGAAGCTGGAGAGATCATCTATAGTCTGGACACCAGACAGACACAGTAGTGACAAGAAGCCCTTATTGACAAAAAGCTATATAAACAGCCCATGAGCCCTGGAGATGCAGGGAATGTAGGAAAAAAAAAGTTCTGATCGTATTGGCCTTGGCGCACATGGGCAAAAATACCAGGATCCAGATGTACATAGCTGATGGAGACATATCCCACAAGACAAGTTGTAAATGCAACCAAATGTGAATCTCCAAAGTATTAACCAAAGGTTTTTTTTTTTTTTTACATCAACATTTATTCAAAATAAAAAAAGGTATATATTTAGCAATTAAAATGACAAATAATCAACAAATTTCCTACTGGATCTGGTCTGTTCAGCATTATACAGTATAGTGAGCCTTTACAGAATCTTTGCCTGAATAACCTTTTAAACGCTCACCTGCCAGCCAGTTGACCAAGCCTGGCACCTTCTTCCAGTAGTCCCCAGCTGGGTTCTTTTCCGAGATCCCGTATCGTCGAGCCATCTCACCATTAGGACAGCGCACCCATGCAGTTCTTGTGCTCAGCACTAACTGACTAGCCTGAAGCCCTGCAGAACAGAGACGCCACATTACACACTGTACATATAACAAGACCAGCCACCTTTAATGTGGCTAATGTCAATGCTGGCAAATACAGCTAAGACAATGGACATGCACTAGTGGCGTGTCCAGTAGGTGTGTCCAGTATTTTTGTCCCATTTGAGTTGTTTATTAGGAAGTATCCGCCGATCACGAGCTCCCTTTTTTAATATATATTTCCGCTCCTCCTCGATGAGTGATTTTCACTGACTTGATCAGAAACCTAAGGACGGTTACAGCAGGCACTGATCACATCAGCTGCAGTTACAGACTCAGCTCTCACCATCCTGTTCTTCTCAGGAGCTAAAACCTCGACTGCCTTCTCTATTATTGCCCACTGGTTTGTAGAGCAGTTGGAAGATCATGGTTGGAAGGTCAGCATCATGCTGACATGAGAGGCTGTTTTTGCTCCAGACGTCCCTGAACCATATAATATGAGCTATTTAACCTAACGTATACAACCGTTTGAGTGACAATTTCATAAAAAAGCTCAATATCCACAGTTCATAGACTGTTGTGAGTGGTCAAAATGGCCAAAAATTTGTTCTACCACGTGCACGTCTAGCAGCGGCTCACAAAGTCACGTCTCTGAAAAATCCAGAAGGACATGAAAAACCGCCGAGATTCTATTAGATTAGCAGGTGATCCAGAGCTAATAAATTCAACCAACCTCACTGTATTTATTCTTTCCTTGTCACTGTTTTGTGGAAAGTGTCTCTTGCTCCGTCGATAAAATTTTCCTGAGTGACCTGTGTGAACATGCATTGCTTCAAATGTTTTCTTTTTAGACGGTTTTTAATAATCAGGTCTGTTGAAAGCACCTCTGCTGCTGTCAGCACATGAAACACGGCCGTTGCTTGCAGAGTGTGTTTTTGTTTGTTTCCTTTCATACCATGAAACAGTTCGAAACAGTAGGCACTTTTACTGCAGTCGTGCTTCACCGGCACAAACTGTGGTTGTCATTTGTATGACAGTTGTGCAAATGAAAAGAAATGATGTACAATAACTCTTAACAACTGTTCGGACGTGGATCGCACTTTGATCTAAAATTGCTGATTAGAAAATGCCTAATTATGACATACCATGATAAGAAAACCTGAAATAGTTTTAGCAATACCGGTATAGATAACAGCACAGAAGCATATTTAGTAATATCTGTTGAAATAAACAAAACTTAACGTAGCACATAGAACAATACGTTTTCTGTCCAGGTTCAACAGCTAGGTCAAAAAACAAATAGACCTCCATGGCCAAAAATAGGCCTTGGGCTTCTGAGGATGTGGTAGCTCAGTGTTTAAGGTGTTGGGCTACTGATCGGAAGGTCATGAGTTCGAACCCCAGGTCCACCAAGCTGCCACTGCTGGGCCCCTGAGCAAGGCCCTTAACCCTCAGTTGCTCAGTTGTAAGTCACTCTGGATAAGGGTGTCTGCTAAATGCCGTAAATGTAAATGCAAATGTAAGAACACTACTGAAGAAAAACTTAGACATATGACCTTGATATAAGACTAAAATATAATCAGCTCACCTTCTAGTTACAGTGACAATTCGACATAAAAAAATCATACAAACGTTCAAGCATTCTAGAATGAAAATCTCCCAGACACAGAGACACGCACTGAAAAAAAAACAAATAAATAAAGTTTTCTTTTCATGTCTAGCTGTTTAATTGTGTGAAATGTGCTTCATGCTGATGTTCCTGCTCTAACTACAGTTGCCTTGTGGACAAGCTGGTAAATGTATGATCCGTCACCCAATTCTAGTAACCCAGTGTGAAGTGTGACTGCAAACAGGAAACAAAACAAGTGAGAAAAACAAAACAAAAGAAAAGAAGTATAATGTACCTGGAATGTGCTCCCAGGCCGTCCCAACTGGCATCTCCTCTGTAATGCCAGTGCGCACGTGTACGTTACAGCGGCTGTCCAGAGCCCACAGCATGCGGTCGTTAGGACTGGTCTGAACACGTACTAAGTGCACACCCACAGGCTGCTCCCAGAAAAAAAGAAAAGAAAAGAAAAGAAAAAAAAAAAAAAAAAAAAAAAAACACAAAAGGAACTGTGTTAGGTTACAAAAATCTGAACTCAAGGTGTGAACAGGCTTGGCCAATTGGTTTATGGTGCTTATGCAAAGTCAGACTGGCCTGGTTACCTGCTCAGGTGGCTCGATGCAGATCCAGGCTGGGAGCATCATGCTGGGGTTTAGAGGTTGTGTTCCTACTCGGAAATACACCATACCGTTGGAGTCACATGCCCAGACATTCTGACTGCCACAGGAAAAGCTCAGAAGCCTCACGTGTCCTGTAAGTGACAGTAATATGTTCAGGATCTCATATGTTTATTTTGCATGGTACAACAGCCCTTGATGGGATTCTAAATACTGACTCGATAATTTACAGTAGTTATTTGAACCCCACAGAAGATCTGTGAAGAGACCTGTAAGTTCACAGCTACTCCTCATCCAATCTGATTGATCTAAAAACTGGATCCAGATCCAGATAGGCAAAGCTTGTAGAGACTTACCCAAGAAACTGTGAGTACTGCCAAAGGTGTTTCTACAAAGTAGTGAATAAAGGGTCTGAATAATTATCTAAATAGGAGCTATTAAAAGTCATACATTTCTTGTTGACAAACCTGTTTGCCATTATGGGTTATTCTTAAATTTTCACCTTTAAATCTTCATTTAAGAGCTTACGAGTCCAGCCCAAAAACATTTCATAATAGCAGGAAGACTCAAAAAAGTTGGAGCAGTTAAAACTCTTGCTCTGAATAGAACGCTAATCTCGACGGCCTCATTTGTGAGACTCTTAATCAGAAAAAGATAAAGACTCTTGTCCTACTGGAATATGATGATATGTAAGCCTACGTCACTACAATCCAAAGCAAGATCGAGTCTCTTGTCTGTTTGTTCCTAGCTTGCAGATCTAGTACCAGAATTGTTTTGATTATAATGCTCGGGGTGAATGGCTAACAAATGTCCCTGAACCTACAGCGTCATCACATTCTGATCTAAGGCTTAAAAGTCTATGGCATGTTTGACAGAATTAAAGCAAACCTGGACATAAATGCTATCTACTGGATCAATAGCAGTAATGGAGTTCAGCTGGTGTTGGGAACAAATACTTCACGAATAAGCAGAAAGCATGTAATCGTAGTGACCTTTAAAAGTTTTTCTTTTAAAGCACACGGTACTGCTTAGCTGTGGGGAGAAAGGGTTAATATACGTTCGTCGTTTCAGCACAAGTGGATTTTGTCTTCGTGATGAACTCAAAACAAGAATTAAAGTGATTTATCACATACGATGTTAGATGGAATAAATAGGATTGAGGTCGACAGCTCAGTGATTCATAATCGTGAATCAGACAAGGCTTTGCACTTAAGGGATAATGAGGGATAGTTTATGGTCATTTCATCTATATGTATTACAGCCACAATAAATCCTAAAATCTACAAGAACATTAATAACTATCACCGTTGAACTAAAATACACAGTGCCACAAATAAAGTACAGATTGTCTTCAAGCTATTCAAACATTTTCATTTTGCTATGGGAAAGTAATCAAAATAATTAAAAACAAACTTAATTAATAATTTTTTGTTCTTGAATCAGAATAAAACTGCTACTCAAGCGGTTTTATAAAAACGTAATAAAATATGATATGAGAGTGGACTCGGATCTTTGGACTGTACTGCATTTTTAAAGAACAGGAAACTCTGTGTGGTATAAAAGCTTCTGCAGTCTAAAATTGAGCCTGCACCCTCACGCTGAGCCGAGCTCATCTTTCACCCTGCTACACATCCACATCCAAAACAGGCAAAGCTGCAGCAGCCTCCATCACATGACTGTCTATTTGCACCCCCGCCATTTTCATAGCACAACACAGCAAAACTAGCACAGCCTGTAAAAACCCAACATACTGCAGGCTGTTCTTAACCTGGGGTAACTGGGTAAACTGATGCAAAATCTAATTTTAAGTGCACTGTGAGTCTACAGAAAGTTTCATTCAAATCTACGTGACTGCGATAACAAAACCTTTCTTGTAAGCCTAATCGTCGTGTATCACTTGTGTTCTCTGTTATTTTAAAGTGAAATCTCATGACATCAGCAGAATAAACAGACACAACTGATCCAGGATTACACACACACACACACACACACACACACACACACACTCTCACACACACTCTCACACACTCTCACACACACTCTCACACACACTCTCACACACTCACACACACTCACACACACTCTCACACACTCTCACACACTCTCACACACTCTCACACACACTCTCACACACTCTCACACACTCTCACACACTCTCACACACTCTCTCACA